>NW_020620936.1:1023552-1028548 GCF_003573695.1 Papaver somniferum | reverse complement strand
GTTTTTTGGGTTTTTTTTGTTTCCTTGCAGATTTTTGAAGATTGGAGCGAAAGACAATTTTGCCAAAGCTTGTGGTGATTTACTTAAAGTTTGGGAGCGAAAAGCAAAGCTAAAGGAGCGAAAGAAGAAGATTTTCTTTATTTTGTAAAAGAGAGAAAAAAAAAGAGTGACATTTTTATTTTTGTAATTTTTTTTTATTAGACTTTCTTTTCTTTTGTATTTTTTTTATGGACTTTGGACATTAATTTTGGGACATTTTTATTTTTATTTTTAAACCCTACGGAAGGGTACCCTTAAATATAAACTGTTTGCAGGGAAGGACGACGATTACAATATCGTCTCGGCCCCTCGGGTTCGCACACGACATAGAAGTCGTGGCCCGAGTCAACGACAACGGTTCATCGCCCGTCTGGTACGGGAGGTAAGTCCAATCGAAACACTCGCGAATCTTCTGCAAGCGGGTTACTGTATTCCTTAAGGTGATAATTGTTTGAGGACGAACCAGACTGTTTTTATATTCCTAGTAAAGGGCAAGGCCTGGCCTAAACAAGATAAGGGTTCGGATTTCATCACCGTTCCCTTCTTGCCCGCCTTAGGAAAACGAAACCTAAAGCGAACCTAAGCCTAAAATTTGGACTAGAAAGAGACCTATAGGGTATCGAGCTTAACAGGACAATCATTCGAAAAATATTGGTTACTCTTTTAAGCACACCTCGAAGTTCTTGACGGTTTCTGCGAGTTGAATGCGTGACTGCGCCGCATTGGATCGGTGAGGTTTTGGGTATCAAAGCTCCACTGAGCTTCCCTCGCCTCTATTCAACTTACTTTAACTCGGATTGATTCCAGAGGGGTTTGCTTAAATTGTAACGAATTCCCTTTCGAAGGATTAGAAGCTGGTCTAGAAACAATCTAAGTGGAGCCATCATGCTTGTTGTTTGCTAGAAATTTTTAGGTTTGCTGTGGTAAAGTCGAGTCATCCTGCTGTGTGATTGCTAGAACCTTCTTGTTATGATTTTTATTTCTTTTTGAATTCTTTTTAGTTTATGCCCGATTTTGTTAATAGGGCTTGGAAAAGAGATACTCTAGGTCGATTGATTAGCGAAAAACCTAGTAGTTCTTCTGATTTAAGCAGGGAGCTCGAAGACTCTTCTTTGGAGAGCCCTGTTTTTGGAAACTTCAGTTTTGAGAATTTATCTCTGAGTGATAAAAGTACCCCTAGTACTTCTGTTGTGCCAGCGATGGCAACTTTGAAAGATTACATGTTCCCAACTAGGACCAACCGAGCTTCATGCATTAAATTGCCAGCCACTACGGCTAATTTTGAGATAAAACCTAGTATTCTTCAGATGATCCCTATATTCTTAGGAAAAGATGATGAGAACCCTTATTTCCATATTAGGGACTTTGAGGAAATCTGTGGGACAATTAGAATAAAAGACCTTACTGATGAAGTCTTGAAACTTAAAATGTTTCCCTTTTCCTTGAGAGATAAAGCCAAGACCTGGCTTAACAACCTACCGTATGAATCCATAGAAACATGGCAGGAACTTATCGCTGCCTTCTATATGAAATTCTACCCTAAGCATAAAACTGCAGCTGTTAGGCAGAAAATTAGTGCTAGTGTGCAACAAGAGGGAGAGTCTCTTTATAGGTTTTTAGAGCGATTCAATGATCTCCTATCTCAGTGTCCTCACCATGGATTTGATAATATGAAACTTGTACAAATTATTTATGATGGTTTAGACTATTCGAGCAAAGCCATGGTTGAATCTATGTGCGCTGGTGAGTTCACTAGTAAAAATGCTGATGATGCTTTTACCTTCTTAGAAGCTATCGCTGAAAAATCCCAACAGTGGGAATCTTGTGTTGAACCCCCTAAAAGACTCTTGGTCAATAGAAGTAGCACCAATATGGTAGATACGAGTTTTGCGTCAGATGTTAAGTTTGCTGCTTTATCCAGAAGGTTAGAAGCTTTAGAAATGGGTCAGACTAAAAATAGGTCCCTTGTTGAACCTAATAGAGCCTCTCAAGTCTCTAGTTGTGGAATAGAGCCCGATAATTCATTTTGGGAAGGTCAGGTTAGTGAAGAGCAAGCCCATGTTGTCTATAACAATGCTAGGTTTGAGAACCGTCAGAAGTTTGACCCATACTCAGAAACCTACAACCCTGGTTGGATAAACCATCCTAATTTCTCTTGGTCTAAGGGCCAGAGTCAAGGCCAGTCTAGCAATTCTCAGCCTCCCCCAGGTTTTGGTTTTAAGAACTCTTCAGGTCAAACCCAGTTTCAGAACACTTCCGAGAAAAAGATCTCTACCTTAGAGGAAGATATCACTATGTTAGTAAGTAAACATGACATGCTATCAAAGAACCACATGAGATTTCAACAAGAAACTAGGCAGGAATTGAAGAATACTTCCCAGAGTCTTGCCAAGTTAGAACTTCAAGTAGGACAAATAGCTAAGTTTATAAGTGAGAGAGAAGATGGAAGGTTCCCTAGTCATACTGATCCTAACCCTAGAGGAGAGAAATCGTACAATCATGTGAATGCTGTCACGACCCTTAGGAGTGGAAAGAAAGTTGATAATAAGGTCGACATACCTGAAAGTGAAAATGTTGTAGTTCACCCTTATGAGCCAGAAAATGAGGAGACTGATAGAGTCTCTAAAGAGACCAATGAGGGTCATGTTGAGCCTCACTTTGTTCCCAGAGCCCCGTTTCCCCAGCTGCTAGTTCCGAATAAGAGGGAGTCCAACTTTAATGATATATTGGAGGTTTTTAAGCAGGTTAATATCAACCTTCCATTATTAGATGCAATTAGGCAGATTCCCTCTTATGCCAAGTTCCTTAAGGACTTGTGTACGCGAAAGCGTAAGCTCAGTGTCCAGAAGAAAGCCTTCATAGCTAGTCATGTGAGTTCTATTATTCAGAATACCACTACTCCTAAGTATAAAGACCCAGGGTCCCCTACCATTTCTTGTACAATAGGTAAGTACCGTGTTGAGAAAGCGTTGCTTGACTTAGGAGCCAGTGTGAACTTACTTCCATACCATGTGTACCTCAAGCTAGGACTTGGTGAGATGAAACCTACCCAGATAACACTTCAGTTAGCTGATAGGTCCGTTAAAGTTCCTCGTGGTGTGATAGAGGATGTTCTCATAGAGGTTGACAAGTTTATTTATCCAGTGGATTTTATTATCCTAGATATCCAACCTGTCCCTGATCCATAGAACCAAATACCAGTGATTTTAGGTCGCCCGTTTTTAGCCACGTCTAATGCGATCATAAACTGTCGAAATGGTATTATGAATCTATCTTTTGGTAATATGACTATTGAGTTGAATATTTTTAATGTCAATAAGCTACATTCTGAGCTAGATGACACGTGCATTGAAGAGGTCAACATGATAGGAACCTTAGTTCCGAAGTCTGTACCAAACACCGAATCGGAAGATCCATTAGAGAGTTGTCTAGCCCGTTTTAGCATGGATTTTGACGATGATAGCAACATTGAACAAGTAAATGCTCTGTTGGATTCTATTCCTATGTTAGATACCGATAGATGGAAATCTAGGTTTGAACCATTACTAGCTACCGAATCTACCTTAAGCCCTTATTTCGAAGAGCCTAAAGATCCTCCTAAGTTGGACCCTAATTATGCATTTGTAGGCCCATCTGAGATTTTGCCTATAACTTCCAATTTGGATAGTGATCATGAGATTAGGCCAGTAACCGTGCTTCAACACAATAAGGAAACTCTAGGGATGACCATAGTGGATATGAAACATATAAGTCCTATAACTAGTATACCTCAAAAGAATTTAGAGGATGAACCACCTGATTATAACTCAGAGAAAGCAATTGACCTTTTTCAGGAACCGGATGGTCTAGAAATTAGGAATATTGTGACTAGTTTATCTAGAGACACCCAAAACTCTAAGTTTGGGGGTAGTGAACTAGAAGAAGCTCTAGAGTATTTTAAATACTCTCCGGATCCGGAAATTCAAGCCATAGTTAAAGGTCTTACGGAGAATAGTGATTACCCTAAATTTGGGGGTAGAGATTGTCAATTATCCCCAATAGAAGTCCCTAACTTGGGACTCAAGCCTAGTGCATCTGAGGTATCGCTTGAGTGTATTCAGACTCCACAACCTGATCCGCCTGATAAAGTCTAGGAAAAAATCCATATGTTAGAGGCCCGTTTTTCGGATGAATCTGTTTGTCGAGACACTCATATGAAGCCCAATTGGGCACTCCAGATAAATCCAGTTGTCTTGCGAGAAACTTTAGATCGGGTTGTGCTCTTTCTGCTCATTTTTCTGATCTTGACCATTTGTCTCCTATTAGTGGCAGTTCTATTTGGTCTTATGGACCCACAATTGTTTCGGCTATTGGTATACGACTTTGGAAGGTGAAAATTCTTTTTGAGGTATTTGATGTCTAGCTAATGACTATAAATTTAGCATTTACTGGGAGGCTCCCGCGTTCATGTGATACGGTAATATCCTTCCTTATTTCTTTTCCCTCCAGTGGTAATAGTTTCTCCTTGTTCATGCTTTTAATTTCATCTTTAGAACATTGAGGACAATGTAAGATTTAAGTTTGGGGGTGGGGAAGAAACACTTTTTGTCACCTTTTTGCAATAAATAAACTCCAGAGCCTATAAATTTATGCCTATTGAGGATTGCACTAACTAATCTAAGTGGATGGAAGCATTTTGATTGTAGGAGTTTGAGGAACCAATCTGATTAGATGGAAACATCTAAAGAGTCTATTCATAAAAGCACAGAGCTCAGGTGTTAGAAATAACATGATAGTTTCACCATATCTCGTTGAGTCCTTTTCACTTCTATTTTTATTTTATTTTGTTTTTAAACTATGTTTCTCTAAGTGATAGGTGGGGCCCACGATTCAAGTTGTTACCAATGCTAGGGTGAATTAGAGTGATTGAGATACCATGAAAAAAAAAAGTTGAAAAAGAAAAAGAGATGATAAAAAA